>NC_092809.1:83929865-83961472 GCF_040954645.1 Diabrotica undecimpunctata | reverse complement strand
AATGTTCATTTGGTTGACTCTCAGACGATAATTGACGTCAATATAGCGATTAACGAAATTTGATAAAAATCCAATAATCTACAGTATTTTCGATTTTCCGGCCAAACGGTGCATAATTTCTGGCAACGTGTTTAGATTTTTTTAATCAGCAGGTCACCCTTAATCGAAATAATTAAAATTTAAAAAAAATATATACACTTTTAATTTTCACGAAATTTTCAGCAAATACAGACAACCATGTGGAAATTTTTCTCACGAACCGTTAGATGTAGGAAAATTCCGAGTATGGCAGAAGAACGAGCGGCCAATTTTATGTAGAAAATGTTCATTCGCTTGACTCTCGGAGCATAATTGACGCCAACATAGCCGATTAACGAAATTTGATAAAAATCCAATAATCTACAGTTTTTTCGATTTTCCGGCCAAACAGTGCATAATTTCTGGCAACGTGTTTAGATTTGTTTAATCAGCATTTCAACTTTAATCGAAATAATTAAAATTCTAAACTAAATATACACTTTTAATTTTCACGAAATTTTCAGCAAATACAGACATCCAAGTGGAAATTTTTCTTACGAACCGTTAGATGTAGGAAAATTCCGAGTATGGCAAAAGAACGAGCGGCCAATTTTATGTAGGAAATGTTCATTCGCTTGACTCTCAGACCAAAATTGACGTCAATATAGCCGATTAACGAAATTTGATAAAAATCCAATAATCTACAGTTTTTTCGATTTTCCGGCCAAAGGGTGCTTAATTTCTGGCAACGTGTTTAGATTTTTTTAATCAGCAGGCCACCCTTAATCGAAATAATTAAAATTTAAAAAAAAATATACACTTTTAATTTTTACGAAATTTTCAGCAAATACAGACATCCAAGTGGAATTCCTAGTATGGCAGAAGAACGAGCATCCAATTTTATGTAAGAAATGTTTATTCGCTTGACTGTCAGACCAAAATTGACGTGAATATAGCCGATTAACCAAATTCGATAAAAATCCAAGGGTACCCCCTTGGAACATTTTTTTCAAATTTTCCAAAAAAAAAAATTTTGTTTATTGTTTCCGTACATGCACTTGGTCCAGCTTATTGCAAGCATGTGACTTTTTCTGTTTGCTTAACCCCAGTTTGCCGGAAAAGAGGAAAAATCGAATTAAAAAATCTACAGTTTTTTTCCATTTTCCGGCAAAACAGTGCATAATTCTTAGCCACATGTGTAGATTTTTTTAATCAGCAGGCCACCTGTAATCGAAATAATTCAAATTTTAAACGAAATATACACTTTTAATTTTCACGAAATTTTCAGCAAATAGAGACATCCAAGTGGAAATTTTTCTCACGAACCGTTAGATGTAGGAAAATTCTGAGTATGGCAGAAGAACGAGCGGCCAATTTTATGTAGAAAATGTTCATTCGCTTGACTCACGGACCAAAATTGACGCCAATATAGCCGATTAACGAAATTTGATAAAAATCCACTAATCTACAGTTTTTCCGATTTTCCGGCCAAAGGGTGCATAATTTCTAGCAACGTGTTTAATTTTTTTTAATCAGCAGGCCACCCTTAATCGAAATAATTAAAATTTAAAAAAAAATATACACTTTTAATTTTCACGAAATTTTCAGCAAATACAGACATCCAAGTGGAAATTTTTCTCACGAACCGCTAGATGTAGGAAAATTTCTAGTATGGCAGAAGAACGAGCGGCCAATTTTATGTAGGGAAATGTTCATTCGCTTGACTGTCAGACAAAAATTGACGTCAATATAGCCGATTAACGCAATTTGATAAAAATCCAATAATCTACAGTTTTTTCGATTTTCCGGCCAAACGGTGCATAATTTCTGGCAACGTGTTTAGATTTTTTTAATCAGCAGGCCACCATTAATCGAAATAATTAGAATTTAAAAAAATATATACACTTTTAATTTTCACGAAATTTTCAGCAAATACAGACATCCAAGTGAAAATTTTTCTCACGAACCGTTAGATGTAGGAAAATTCCGAGTGTGGCAGAAGAACGAGCGGCCAATTTTATGTAGAAAATGTTCATTCGCTTGACTCTCGGACCAAAATTGACGCCAATATAGCCGATTAACCAAATTCGATAAAAATCCAAGGGTACCCACTTGGAACATTTTTTTCAAATTTTCCAAAAAAAAATTTTTGTTTATTGTTTCGGTACATGCACTTGGTCCAGCTTATTGCAAGCATGTGATTTTTTCTGTTCGCTTAACCCCAGTTTGCCGGAAAAAAAGAAAAATCGAATTAAAAAATATACAGTTTTTTCCATTTTCCGGCCCAAACGGTGCATAATTTCTGGCAATGTGTTTAGATTTTTTTAATCAGCAGGCCACCCTTAATCGAAATAATTAAAATTTAAAAAAATATATACACTTTTAATTTTCACGAAATTTTCAGCAAATACAGACATCCAAGTGGAAATTTTTCTCACAAACCGTTAGATGTAAGAAAATTCCGAGTATGGCAGAAGAACGAGCGGCCAATTTTATGTAGGAAATGTTCATTTGCTTGACTCTCAGACGATAATTGACGTCAATATAGCCGATTAACGAAATTTGATAAAAATCCAATAATCTACAGTTTTTTCGATTTTCCGGCCAAACGGTGCATAATTTCTGGCAACGTGTTTAGATTTTTTTAATCAGCAGGTCACCCTTAATCGAAATAATTAAAATTTAAAAAAAAATATACACTTTTAATTTTCACGAAATTTTCAGCAAATACAGACATACAAGTGGAAATTTTTCTCACGAACCGTTAGATGTAGGAAAATTCTGAGTATGGCAGATGAACGAGCGGCCAATTTTATGTAGAAAATGTTCATTCGCTTGACTCACGGACCAAAATTGACGCCAATATAGCCGATTAACGAAATTTGATAAAAATCCAATAATCTACAGTTTTTTCGATTTTCCGGCCAAAGGTTGCATAATTTCTGGCAACGTGTTTAGATTTTTTTAATCAGCAGGCCACCCTTAATCGAAATAATTACAATTTAAAAAAATATACACTTTTAATTTTCACGAAATTTTCAGCAAATACAGACATCCAATCGGAAATTTTTCTCACGAACCGCTAGATGTAGGAAAATTCCTAGTATGGCAGAAGAACGAGCAACCAATTTTATGTAGGAAATGTTCATTCGCTTGACTGTCAGACCAAAATTGACGTGAATATAGCCGATTAACGAAATTTGATAAAAATCCAATAATCTACAGTTTTTTCGATTTTCCGGCCAAATGGTGCATAATTTCTGGCAACGTGTTTAGATTTTTTTAATCAGCAGGCCACCCTTAATCAAAATAATTAAAATTTAAAAAATATATACACTTTTAATTTTCACGAAATTTTCAGCAAATCCAGACATACAAGTGAAAATTTTTCTCACGAACCGTTAGATGTAGGAAAATTCCGAGTATGGCAGAAGAACGAGCGACCAATTTTATGTAGGAAATGTTCATTCGCTTTACTCTCAGACCAAAATTGACGTCAATATAGCCGATTAACGAAATTTGATAAAAATCCAATAATCTACAGTTGTTTCGATTTTCCGGCCAAACGGTGCATAATTTCTAGCAACGTGTTTAGATTTTTCTAATCAGCAGGCCACCGTTAATCGAAATAATTAAAATTTTAAACAAAATATACACTTTTAGTTTTCACGAAATTTTCAGCAAATACAGACATCCAAGTGGAAATTTTTCTCACGAACCGTTGTTAGATGTAGGAAAATTCCGGGTATGGCAGAAGAACAAGCGGCCAATTTTATGTAGGAAATGTTCATTCGCTTGACTCTCAGATCAAAATTGACGTCAATATAGCCGATTAACGAAATTTGATAAAAATCCAATAATCTACAGTTGTTTCGATTTTCCGGCCAAACGGTGCATAATTTCTAGCAACGTGTTTAGATTTTTTTAATCAGCAGGCCACCGTTAATCGAAATAATTAAAATTTTAAACAAAATATACACTTTTAGTTTTCACGAAATTTTCAGCAAATACAGACATCCAAGTGGAAATTTTTCTCACGAACCGTTAGATGTAGGAAAATTCCGAGTATGGCAGAAGAACAAGCGGCCAATTTTATGTAGGAAATGTTCATTCGCTTGACTCTCGGACCAAAATTGACGCCAATATAGCCGATTAACCAAATTCGATAAAAATCCAAGGGTACCCCCTTGGAACATTTTTTTCAAATTTTCCAAAAAAAAAATTTTGTTTATTGTTTCGGTACATGCACTTGGTCCAGCTTATTGCAAGCATGTAATTTTTTCTGTTCGCTTAACCCCAGTTTGCCGGAAAAAAAGAAAAATCGAATTAAAAAATCTACAGTTTTTTCCATTTTCCGGCAAAACGGTGCATAATTTTTAGCCACATGTGTAGGCTCACGAACCGTTAGATGTAGGAAAATTCCGAGTATGGCAGAAGAACGAGCGGCCAATTTTATGTAGAAAATGTTCATTCGCTTGACTCTCGGACCAAAATTGACGCCAATATAGCCGATTAACCAAATTCGATAAAAATCCAAGGGGTACCCACTTGGAACATTTTTTTCAAATTTTCCAAAAAAAAAAATTTTTGTTTATTGTTTCGGTACATGCACTTGGTCCAGCTTATTGCAAGCATGTGATTTTTTCTGTTCGCTTAACCCCAGTTTGCCGGAAAAAAAGAAAAATCGAATTAAAAAATCTACAGTTTTTTCCATTTTCCGGCCAAACGGTGCATAATTTCTGGCAATGTGTTTAGATTTTTTTAATCAGCAGGCCACCCTTAATCGAAATAATTAAAATTTAAAAAAATATATACACTTTTAATTTTCACGAAATTTTCAGCAAATACAGACATCCAAGTGAAAATTTTTCTCACGAACCGTTAGATGTAGGAAAATTCCGAGTATGGCAGAAGAACAAGCGTCCAATTTTATGTAGGAAATGTTCATACGCCTTGACTCTCGGACCAAAATTGACGCCAATATAGCCGATTAACCAAATTCGATAAAAATCCAAGGGTACCCCCTTGGAACATTTTTTTCAAATTTTCCAAAAAAAAAAATTTTGTTTATTGTTTCGGTACATGCACTTGGTCCAGCTTATTGCAAGCATGTGATTTTTTCTGTTCGCTTAACCCCAGTTTGCCGGAAAAAAAGAAAAATCGAATTAAAAAATCTACAGTTTTTTCCATTTTCCGGCAAAACGGTGCATAATTTTTAGCCACATGTGAAGATTTTTTTAATCAGCAGGCCACCCTTAATCGAAATAATTTAAATTTTAAACGAAATATACACTTTTAATTTTCACGAAATTTTCAGCAAATACAGACATCCAAGTGAAAATTTTTCTCACGAACCGCTAGATGTAGGAAAATTCCTAGTATGGCAGAAGAACGAGCAACCAATTTTATGTAGGAAATGTTCATTCGCTTGACTGTCAGACCAAAATTGACGTGAATATAGCCGATTAACGAAATTTGATAAAAATCCAATAATCTACAGTTTTTTCGATTTTTCGGCCAAATGGTGCATAATTTCTGGCAACGTGTTTAGATTTTTTTAATCAGCAGGCCACCCTTAATCAAAATAATTAAAATTTAAAAAAATATATACACTTTTAATTTTCACGAAATTTTCAGCAAATACAGACATACAAGTGAAAATTTTTCTCACGAACCGTTAGATGTAGGAAAATTCCGCGTATGGCAGAAGAACGAGCGACCAATTTTATGTAGGAAATGTTCATTCGCTTTACTCTCAGACCAAAATTGACGTCAATATAGCCGATTAACGAAATTTGATAAAAATCCAATAATCTACAGTTGTTTCGATTTTTCGGCCAAACGGTGCATAATTTCTAGCAACGTGTTTAGATTTTTCTAATCAGCAGGCCACCGTTAATCGAAATAATTAAAATTTTAAACAAAATATACACTTTTAGTTTTCACGAAATTTTCAGCAAATACAGACATCCAAGTGGAAATTTTTCTCACGAACCGTTAGATGTAGGAAAATTCCGGGTATGGCAAAAGAACAAGCGGCCAATTTTATGTAGGAAATGTTCATTCGCTTGACTCTCAGATCAAAATTGACGTCAATATAGCCGATTAACGAAATTTGATAAAAATCCAATAATCTACAGTTGTTTCGATTTTCCGGCCAAACGGTGCATAATTTCTAGCAACGTGTTTAGATTTTTTTAATCAGCAGGCCACCGTTAATCGAAATAATTAAAATTTTAAACAAAATATACACTTTTAGTTTTCACGAAATTTTCAGCAAATACAGACATCCAAGTGGAAATTTTTCTCACGAACCGTTAGATGTAGGAAAATTCCGAGTATGGCAGAAGAACAAGCGGCCAATTTTATGTAGGAAATGTTCATTCGCTTGACTCTCGGACCAAAATTGACGCCAATATAGCCGATTAACCAAATTCGATAAAAATCCAAGGGTACCCCCTTGGAACATTTTTTTCAAATTTTCCAAAAAAAAAATTTTGTTTATTGTTTCGGTACATGCACTTGGTCCAGCTTATTGCAAGCATGTGATTTTTTCTGTTCGCTTAACCCCAGTTTGCCGGAAAAAAAGAAAAATCGAATTAAAAAATCTACAGTTTTTTCCATTTTCCGGCAAAACGGTGCATAATTTTTAGCCATATGTGTAGATTTTTTTAATCAGCAGGCCACCCTTAATCGAAATAATTTAAATTTTAAACGAAATATACACTTTTAATTTTCACGAAATTTTCATCAAATACAGACATACAAGTGGAAATTTTTCTCACGAACCGTTAGATGTAGGAAAATTCCGAGTATGGCAGAAGAACGAGCGGCCAATTTTATGTAGAAAATGTTCATTCGCTTGACTCTCAGACCAAAATTGACGTCAATATAGCCGATTAACGAAATTTGATAAAAATCCAATAATCTACAGTTTTTTCGATTTTCCGGCCAAACGGTGCATATTTTCTGGCAACGTGTTTAGATTTTTTTAATCAGCAGGGCACTCTTAATCGAAATAATTAAAATTTAAAAAAAAATATACACTTTTAATTTTCACGAAATTTTCAGCAAATACAGACATCCAAGTGGAAATTTTTCTCACGAACCGTTAGATGTAGGAAAATTCCGAGTATGGCAGAAGAACGAGCGGCCAATTTTATGTAGAAAATGTTCATTCGCTTGACTCTCAGACCAAAATTGACGTCAATATAGCCGATTAACGAAATTTGATAAAAATCCAATAATCTACAGTTGTTTCGATTTTCCGGCCAAACGGTGCATAATTTCTAGCAACGTGTTTAGATTTTTCTAATCAGCAGGCCACCGTTAATCGAAATAATTAAAATTTTAAACAAAATATACACTTTTAGTTTTCACGAAATTTTCAGCAAATACAGACATCCAAGTGGAAATTTTTCTCACGAACCGTTAGATGTAGGAAAATTCCGGGTATGGCAGAAGAACAAGCGGCCAATTTTATGTAGGAAATGTTCATTCGCTTGACTCTCAGATCAAAATTGACGTCAATATAGCCGATTAACGAAATTTGATAAAAATCCAATAATCTACAGTTGTTTCGATTTTCCGGCCAAACGGTGCATAATTTCTAGCAACGTGTTTAGATTTTTTTAATCAGCAGGCCACCGTTAATCGAAATAATTAAAATTTTAAACAAAATATACACTTTTAGTTTTCATGAAATTTTCAGCAAATACAGACATCCAAGTGGAAATTTTTCTCACGAACCGTTAGATGTAGGAAAATTCCGAGTATGGCAGAAGAACAAGCGGCCAATTTTATGTAGGAAATGTTCATTCGATTGACTCTGGGACCAAAATTGACGCCAATATAGCCGATTAACCAAATTCGATAAAAATCCAAGGGTACCCCCTTGGAACATTTTTTTCAAATTTTCCAAAAAAAAAAATTTTGTTTATTGTTTCGGTACATGCACTTGGTCCAGCTTATTGCAAGCATGTGATTTTTTCTGTTCGCTTAACCCCAGTTTGCCGGAAAAAAAGAAAAATCGAATTAAAAAATCTACAGTTTTTTCCATTTTCCGGCCAAACGGTGCATAATTTCTGGCAATGTGTTTAGATTTTTTTAATCAGCAGGCCACCCTTAATCAAAATAATTAAAATTTAAAAAAATATATACACTTTTAATTTTCACGAAATTTTCAGCAAATACAGACATACAAGTGAAAATTTTTCTCACGAACCGTTAGATGTAGGAAAATTCCGAGTATGGCAGAAGAACGAGCGACCAATTTTATGTAGGAAATGTTCATTCGCTTTACTCTCAGACCAAAATTGACGTCAATATAGCCGATTAACGAAATTTGATAAAAAATCCAATAATCTACAGTTGTTTCGATTTTCCGGCCAAACGGTGCATAATTTCTAGCAACGTGTTTAGATTTTTCTAATCAGCAGGCCACCGTTAATCGAAATAATTAAAATTTTAAACAAAATATACACTTTTAGTTTTCACGAAATTTTCAGCAAATACAGACATCCAAGTGGAAATTTTTCTCACGAACCGTTAGATGTAGGAAAATTCCGGGTATGGCAGAAGAACAAGCGGCCAATTTTATGTAGGAAATGTTCATTCGCTTGACTCTCAGATCAAAATTGACGTCAATATAGCCGATTAACGAAATTTGATAAAAATCCAATAATCTACAGTTGTTTCGATTTTCCGGCCAAACGGTGCATAATTTCTAGCAACGTGTTTAGATTTTTTTAATCAGCAGGCCACCGTTAATCGAAATAATTAAAATTTTAAACAAAATATACACTTTTAGTTTTCACGAAATTTTCAGCAAATACAGACATCCAAGTGGAAATTTTTCTCACGAACCGTTAGATGTAGGAAAATTCCGAGTATGGCAGAAGAACAAGCGGCCAATTTTATGTAGGAAATGTTCATTTGCTTGACTCTCAGACCAAAATGGACGTCAGTATAGCCGATTAACGAAATTTGATAAAAATCCAATAATCTACAGTTTTTTCGATTTTTCGGCAAACGGTGCATAATTTCTGGCAACGTGTTTGGATTTTTTTAATCAGCCGGCCATCCTTAATCGAAATAATTAAAATTAAAAAAAAAATATATACACTTTTAATTTTCACGAAATTTTCAGCAAATACAGACATCCAAGTGGAAATATTACTCACGAATCGTTAGATGTAGGAAAATTCTGAGTATGGCTGAAGAACGAGCGGCCAATTTTATGTAGGAAATGTTCATTCGCTTGACTTTCAGACCAAAATTGACGTCAATATAGCCGATTAACGAAATTTGATAAAAATCCAATAATCTACAGTTTTTTCGATTTTCCGGCCAAAGGGTGCTTAATTTCTGGCAACGTGTTTAGATTTTTTTAATCAGCAGGCCACTTTTAATCGAAATAATTAAAATTAAAAAAAAAATATACACTTTTAATTTTCACGAAATTTTCAGCAAATACAGACATCCAAGTGGAAATTTTTCTCACGAACCGCTAGATGTAGAAAAATTCCTAGTATGGCAGAAGAACGAGCATCCAATTTTATGTAAGAAATGTTCATTCGCTTGACTGTCAGACCAAAATTGACGTGAATATAGCCGATTAACAAAATTTGATAAAAATCCAATAATCTACAGTTTTTTCGATTTTCCGGCCAAACGGTGCATAATTTCTGGCAACGTGTTTAGATTTTTTTTAATCAGCAGGTCAACTTTAATCGAAATAATTAAAATTCTAAACTAAATATACACTTTTAATTTTCACGAAATTTTCAGCAAATACAGACATCCAAGTGGAAATTTTTCTTACGAACCGTTAGATGTAGGAAAATTCCGAGTATGGCAGAAGAACGAGCGGCCAATTTTATGTAGGAAATGTTCATTCGCTTGACTCTCAGACCAAAATTGACGTCAATATAGCCGATTAACGAAATTTGATAAAAATCCAATAATCTACAGTTTTTTCGATTTTCCGGCCAAAGGGTGCTTAATTTCTGGCAACGTGTTTAGATTTTTTTAATCAGCAGGCCACCCTTAATCGAAATAATTAAAATTTAAAAAAAAATATACACTTTTAATTTTCACGAAATTTTCAGCAAATACAGACATCCAAGTGGAAATTTTTCTCACGAACCGCTAGATGTAGAAAAATTCCTAGTATGGCAGAAGAACGAGCATCCAATTTTATGTAAGAAATGTTCATTCGCTTGACTGTCAGACCAAAATTGACGTGAATATAGCCGATTAACCAAATTCGATAAAAATCCAAGGGTACCCCCTTGGAACATTTTTTTCAAATTTTCCAAAAAAAAAAAATTTGTTTATTGTTTCGGTACATGCACTTGGTCCAGCTTATTGCAAGCATGTGACTTTTTCTGTTTGCTTAACCCCAGTTTGCCGGAAAAGAGGAAAAATCGAATTAAAAAATCTACAGTTTTTTTCCATTTTCCGGCAAAACAGTGCATAATTCTTAGCCACATGTGTAGATTTTTTTAATCAGCAGGCCACCTGTAATCGAAATAATTTAAATTTTAAACGAAATATACACTTTTAATTTTCACGAAATTTTCAGCAAATAGAGACATCCAAGTGGAAATTTTTCTCACGAACCGTTAGATGTAGGAAAATTCTGAGTATGGCAGAAGAACGAGCGGCCAATTTTATGTAGAAAATGTTCATTCGCTTGACTCACGGACCAAAATTGACGCCAATATAGCCGATTAACGACATTTGATAAAAATCCAATAATCTACAGTTTTTCCGATTTTCCGGCCAAAGGGTGCATAATTTCTAGCAACGTGTTTAAATTTTTTTAATCAGCAGGCCACCCTTAATCGAAATAATTAAAATTTAAAAAAATATATACACTTTTAATTTTCACGAAATTTTCAGCAAATACAGACATCCAAGTGGAAATTTTTCTCACGAACCGCTAGATGTAGGAAAATTTCTAGCATGGCAGAAGAACGAGCGGCCAATTTTATGTAGGAAATGTTCATTCGCTTGACTGTCAGACAAAAATTGACGTCAATATAGCCGATTAACGAAATTTGATAAAAATCCAATAATCTACAGTTTTTTCGATTTTCCGGCCAAACGGTGCATAATTTCTGGCAACGTGTTTAGATTTTTTTAATCAGCGGGTCAACTTTAATCGAAATAATTAAAATTCTAAACTAAATATACACTTTTAATTTTCACGAAATTTTCAGCAAATACAGACATCCAAGTGGAAATTTTTCTCACGAACCGATAGATGTAGGAAAATTCCGAGTATGGCAGAAGAACGAGCGGCCAATTTTATGTAGAAAATGTTCATTCGCTTGACTCACGGACCAAAATTGACGTCAATATAGCCGATTAACGAAATTTGTTAAAAATCCAATAATTTACAGTTTTTTCGATTTTTCGGCCAAACGGTGCATAATTTCTGGCAAAGTGTTTGGATTTTTTTAATCAGCCGGCCACCCTTAATCGAAATAATTAAAATTAAAAAAAAATATACACTTTTAATTTTCACGAAATTTTCAGCAAATACAGACATCCAAGTGGAAATTTTTCTCACGAACCGTTAGATGTAGGAAAATTCCGAGTATGGCAGAAGAACGAGCGGCCAATTTTATGTAGAAAATGTTCATTCGCTTGACTCTCGGAGCATAATTGACGCCAACATAGCCGATTAACGAAATTTGATAAAAATCCAATAATCTACAGTTTTTTCGATTTTCCGGCCAAACAGTGCATAATTTCTGGCAACGTGTTTAGATTTTTTTAATCAGCAGGTCAACTTTAATCGAAATAATTAAAATTCTAAACTAAATATACACTTTTAATTTTCACGAAATTTTCAGCAAATACAGACATCCAAGTGGAAATTTTTCTTACGAACCGTTAGATGTAGGAAATGTCCGAGTATAACAGAAGAACGAGCGGCCAATTTTATGTAGGAAATGTTCATTCGCTTGACTCTCAGACCAAAATTGACGTCAATATAGCCGATTAACGAAATTTGATAAAAATCCAATAATTTACAGTTTTTTCGATTTTCCGGCCAAAGGGTGCTTAATTTCTGGCAACGTGTTTAGATTTTTTTAATCAGCAGGCCACCCTTAATCGAAATAATTAAAATTTAAAAAAAAAATATACACTTTTAATTTTTACGAAATTTTCAGCAAATACAGACATCCACGTGGAAATTTTTCTCACGAACCGGTAGATGTAGAAAAATTCCTAGTATGGCAGAAGAACGAGCATCCAATTTTATGTAAGAAATGTTCATTCGCTTGACTGTCAGACCAAAATTGACGTGAATATAGCCGATTAACCAAATTCGATAAAAATCCAAGGGTACCCCCTTGGAACATTTTTTTTCAAATTTTCCAAAAAAAAAATTTTGTTTATTGTTTCGGTACATGCACTTGGTCCAGCTTATTGCAAGCATGTGACTTTTTCTGTTTGCTTAACCCCAGTTTGCCGGAAAAGAGGAAAAATCGAATTAAAAAATCTACAGTTTTTTCCATTTTCCGGCAAAACAGTGCATAATTCTTAGCCACATGTGTAGATTTTTTTAATCAGCAGGCCACCTGTAATCGAAATAATTCAAATTTTAAACGAAATATACACTTTTAATTTTCACGAAATTTTCAGCAAATAGAGACATCCAAGTGGAAATTTTTCTCACGAACCGATAGATGTAGGAAAATTCTGAGTATGGCAGAAGAACAAGCGGCCAATTTTATGTAGAAAATGTTCATTCGCTTGACTCACGGACCAAAATTGACGCCAATATAGCCGATTAACGAAATTTGATAAAAATCCAATAATCTACAGTTTTTCCGATTTTCCGGCCAAAGGGTGCATAATTTCTAGCAACGTGTTTAAATTTTTTTAATCAGCAGGCCACCCTTAATCGAAATAATTAAAATTTAAAAAAAAATATACACTTTTAATTTTCACGAAATTTTCAGCAAATACAGACATCCAAGTGGAAATTTTTCTCACGAACCGCTAGATGTAGGAAAATTTCTAGTATGGCAGAAGAACGAGCGGCCAATTTTATGTAGGAAATGTTCATTCGCTTGACTGTCAGACAAAAATTGACGTCAATATAGCCGATTAACGAAATTTGATAAAAATCCAATAATCTATAGTTTTTTCGATTTTCCGGCCAAACGGTGCATAATTTCTGGCAACGTGTTTAGATTTTTTTAATCAGCAGGCCACCATTAATCGAAATAATTAAAATTTAAAAAAATATATACACTTTTAATTTTCACGAAATTTTCAGCAAATACAGACATTCAAGTGAAAATTTTTCTCACGAACCGTTAGATGTAGGAAAATTCCGAGTATGGCAGAAGAACGAGCGGCCAATTTATGTAAAAAATGTTCATTCGCTTGACTCTCGGAGCATAATTGACGCCAACATAGCCGATTAACGAAATTTGATAAAAATCCAGTAATCTACAGTTTTTTCGATTTTCCGGCCAAACGGTGCATAATTTCTGGCAACGTGTTTAGATTTTTTTAATCAGCAGGCCACCGTTAATCGAAATAATTAAAATTTTAAACAAAATATACACTTTTAGTTTTCACGAAATTTTCAGCAAATACAGACATCCAAGTGGAAATTTTTCTCACGAACCGTTAGATGTAGGAAAATTCCGAGTATGGCAGAAGAACAAGCGGCCAATTTTATGTAGGAAATGTTCATTCGCTTGACTCTCAGATCAAAATTGACGTCAATATAGCCGATTAACGAAATTTGATAAAAATCCAATAATCTACAGTTGTTTCGATTTTCCGGCCAAACGGTGCATAATTTCTAGCAACGTGTTTTAGATTTTTTTAATCAGCAGGCCACCGTTAATCGAAATAATTAAAATTTTAAACAAAATATACACTTTTAGTTTTCACGAAATTTTCAGCAAATACAGACATCCAAGTGGAAATTTTTCTCACGAACCGTTAGATGTAGGAAAATTCCGAGTATGGCAGAAGAACAAGCGGCCAATTTTATGTAGGAAATGTTCATTCGCTTGACTCTCGGACCAAAATTGACGCCAATATAGCCGATTAACCAAATTCGATAAAAATCCAAGGGTACCCCTTGGAACATTTTTTTCAAATTTTCCAAAAAAAAAATTTTGTTTATTGTTTCGGTACATGCACTTGGTCCAGCTTATTGCAAGCATGTGATTTTTTCTGTTCGCTTAACCCCAGTTTGCCGGAAAAAAAGAAAAATCGAATTAAAAAATCTACAGTTTTTTCCATTTTCCGGCAAAACGGTGCATAATTTTTAGCCATATGTGTAGATTTTTTTAATCAGCAGGCCACCCTTAATCGAAATAATTTAAATTTTAAACGAAATATACACTTTTAATTTTCACGAAATTTTCAGCAAATACAGACATCCAAGTGAAAATTTTTCTCACGAACCGCTAGATGTAGGAAAATTCCGAGTATGGCAGAAGAACGAGCGACCAATTTTATGTAGGAAATGTTCATTCGCTTGACTCTCAGACCAAAATTGACGTCAATATAGCCGATTAACGAAATTTGCATAATTTTTAGCCACATGTGTAGATTTTTTTAATCAGCAGGCCACCCTTAATCGAAATAATTTAAATTTTAAACGAAATATACACTTTTAATTTTCACGAAATTTTCATCAAATACAGACATACAAGTGGAAATTTTTCTCACGAACCGTTAGATGTAGGAAAATTCCGAGTATGGCAGAAGAACGAGCGGCCAATTTTATGTAGAAAATGTTCATTCGCTTGACTCTCAGACCAAAATTGACGTCAATATAGCCGATTAACGAAATTTGATAAAAATCCAATAATCTACAGTTTTTTTCGATTTTCCGGCCAAACGGTGCATATTTTCTGGCAACGTGTTTAGATTTTTTTAATCAGCAGGGCACTCTTAATCGAAATAATTAAAATTTAAAAAAAAAATATACACTTTTAATTTTCACGAAATTTTCAGCAAATACAGACATCCAAGTGGAAATTTTTCTCACGAACCGTTAGATGTAGGAAAATTCCGAGTATGGCAGAAGAACGAGCGGCCAATTTTATGTAGAAAATGTTCATTCGCTTGACTCTCAGACCAAAATTGACGTCAATATAGCCGATTAACGAAATTTGATAAAAATCCAATAATCTACAGTTGTTTCGATTTTCCGGCCAAACGGTGCATAATTTCTAGCAACGTGTTTAGATTTTTCTAATCAGCAGGCCACCGTTAATCGAAATAATTAAAATTTTAAACAAAATATACACTTTTAGTTTTCACGAAATTTTCAGCAAATACAGACATCCAAGTGGAAATTTTTCTCACGAACCGTTAGATGTAGGAAAATTCCGGGTATGGCAGAAGAACAAGCGGCCAATTTTATGTAGGAAATGTTCATTCGCTTGACTCTCAGATCAAAATTGACGTCAATATAGCCGATTAACGAAATTTGATAAAAATCCAATAATCTACAGTTGTTTCGATTTTCCGGCCAAACGGTGCATAATTTCTAGCAACGTGTTTAGATTTTTTTAATCAGCAGGCCACCGTTAATCGAAATAATTAAAATTTTAAACAAAATATACACTTTTAGTTTTCATGAAATTTTCAGCAAATACAGACATCCAAGTGGAAATTTTTCTCACGAACCGTTAGATGTAGGAAAATTCCGAGTATGGCAGAAGAACAAGCGGCCAATTTTATGTAGGAAATGTTCATTCGATTGACTCTGGGACCAAAATTGACGCCAATATAGCCGATTAACCAAATTCGATAAAAATCCAAGGGTACCCCCTTGGAACATTTTTTTCAAATTTTCCAAAAAAAAAAATTTTGTTTATTGTTTCGGTACATGCACTTGGTCCAGCTTATTGCAAGCATGTGATTTTTTCTGTTCGCTTAACCCCAGTTTGCCGGAAAAAAAGAAAAATCGAATTAAAAAATCTACAGTTTTTTCCATTTTCCGGCCAAACGGTGCATAATTTCTGGCAATGTGTTTAGATTTTTTTAATCAGCAGGCCACCCTTAATCAAAATAATTAAAATTTAAAAAAATATATACACTTTTAATTTTCACGAAATTTTCAGCAAATACAGACATACAAGTGAAAATTTTTCTCACGAACCGTTAGATGTAGGAAAATTCCGAGTATGGCAGAAGAACGAGCGACCAATTTTATGTAGGAAATGTTCATTCGCTTTACTCTCAGACCAAAATTGACGTCAATATAGCCGATTAACGAAATTTGATAAAAATCCAATAATCTACAGTTGTTTCGATTTTCCGGCCAAACGGTGCATAATTTCTAGCAACGTGTTTAGATTTTTCTAATCAGCAGGCCACCGTTAATCGAAATAATTAAAATTTTAAACAAAATATACACTTTTAGTTTTCACGAAATTTTCAGCAAATACAGACATCCAAGTGGAAATTTTTCTCACGAACCGTTAGATGTAGGAAAATTCCGGGTATGGCAGAAGAACAAGCGGCCAATTTTATGTAGGAAATGTTCATTCGCTTGACTCTCGGACCAAAATTGACGCCAATATAGCCGATTAACCAAATTCGATAAAAATCCAAGGGTACCCCCTTGGAACATTTTTTTCAAATTTTCCAAAAAAAAAATTTTGTTTATTGTTTCGGTACATGCACTTGGTCCAGCTTATTGCAAGCATGTAATTTTTCTGTTCGCTTAACCCCAGTTTGCCGGAAAAAAAGAAAAATCGAATTAAAAAATCTACAGTTTTTTCCATTTTCCGGCAAAACGGTGCATAATTTTTAGCCACATGTGTAGGCTCACGAACCGTTAGATGTAGGAAAATTCCGAGTATGGCAGAAGAACGAGCGGCCAATTTTATGTAGAAAATGTTCATTCGCTTGACTCTCGGACCAAAATTGACGCCAATATAGCCGATTAACCAAATTCGATAAAAATCCAAGGGTACCCACTTGGAACATTTTTTTCAAATTTTCCAAAAAAAAAATTTTTGTTTATTGTTTCGGTACATGCACTTGGTCCAGCTTATTGCAAGCATGTGATTTTTTCTGTTCGCTTAACCCCAGTTTGCCGGAAAAAAAGAAAAATCGAATTAAAAAATCTACAGTTTTTTCCATTTTCCGGCCAAACAGTGCATAATTTCTGGCAATGTGTTTAGATTTTTTTAATCAGCAGGCCACCCTTAATCGAAATAATTAAAATTTAAAAAATATATACACTTTTAATTTTCACGAAATTTTCAGCAAATACAGACATCCAAGTGAAAATTTTTCTCACGAACCGTTAGATGTAGGAAAATTCCGAGTATGGCAGAAGAACAAGCGGCCAATTTTATGTAGGAAATGTTCATTCGCTTGACTCTCGGACCAAAATTGACGCCAATATAGCCGATTAACCAAATTCGATAAAAATCCAAGGGTACCCCCTTGGAACATTTTTTTCAAATTTTCCAAAAAAAAAAATTTTGTTTATTGTTTCGGTACATGCACTTGGTCCAGCTTATTGCAAGCATGTGATTTTTTCTGTTCGCTTAACCCCAGTTTGCCGGAAAAAAAGAAAAATCGAATTAAAAAATCTACAGTTTTTTTCCATTTTCCGGCAAAACGGTGCATAATTTTTAGCCACATGTGTAGATTTTTTTAATCAGCAGGCCACCCTTAATCGAACTAATTTAAATTTTAAACGAAATATACACTTTTAATTTTTCACGAAATTTTCAGCAAATACAGACATCCAAGTGGAAATTTTTCTCACAAACCGTTAGATGTAGGAAAATTCCGAGTATGGCAGAAGAACGAGCGGCCAAATTTATGTAGGAAATGTTCATTTGCTTGACTCTCAGACATTAATTGACGTCAATATAGCCGATTAACGAAATTTGATAAAAATCCAATAATCTACAGTTTTTTCGATTTTCCGGCCAAACGGTGCATAATTTCTGGCAACGTGTTTAGATTTTTTTAATCAGCAGGTCACCCTTAATCGAAATAATTAAAATTTAAAAAAAATATACACTTTTAATTTTCACGAAATTTTCAGCAAATACAGACATACAAGTGGAAATTTTTCTCACGAACCGTTAGATGTAGAGAAATTCTGAGTATGGCAGATGAACGAGCGGCCAATTTTATGTAGAAAATGTTCATTCGCTTGACTCACGGACCAAAATTGACGCCAATATAGCCGATTAACGAAATTTGATAAAAATCCAATAATCTACAGTTTTTTCGATTTTCCGGCCAAAGGTTGCATAATTTCTGGCAACGTGTTTAGATTTTTTTAATCAGCAGGCCACCCTTAATCGAAATAATTACAATTTAAAAAAATATACACTTTTAATTTTCACGAAATTTTCAGCAAATACAGACATCCAATCGGAAATTTTTCTCACGAACCGCTAGATGTAGGAAAATTCCTAGTATGGCAGAAGAACGAGCAACCAATTTTATGTAGGAAATGTTCATTCGCTTGACTGTCAGACCAAAATTGACGTGAATATAGCCGATTAACGAAATTTGATAAAAATCCAATAATCTACAGTTTTTTCGATTTTCCGGCCAAATGGTGCATAATTTCTGGCAACGTGTTTAGATTTTTTTAATCAGCAGGCCACCCTTAATCAAAATAATTAAAAAAATATATACACTTTTAATTTTCACGAAATTTTCAGCAAATACAGACATACAAGTGAAAATTTTTCTCACGAACCGTTAGATGTAGGAAAATTCCGAGTATGGCAGAAGAACGAGCGACCAATTTTATGTAGGAAATGTTCATTCGCTTTACTTTCAGACCAAAATTGACGTCAATATAGCCGATTAACGAAATTTGATAAAAATCCAATAATCTACAGTTGTTTCGATTTTCCGGCCAAACGGTGCATAATTTCTAGCAACGTGTTTAGATTTTTCTAATCAGCAGGCCACCGTTAATCGAAATAATTAAAATTTTAAACAAAATATACACTTTTAGTTTTCACGAAATTTTCAGCAAATACAGACATCCAAGTGGAAATTTTTCTCACGAACCGTTAGATGTAGGAAAATTCCGGGTATGGCAGAAGAACAAGCGGCCAATTTTATGTAGGAAATGTTCATTCGCTTGACTCTCAGATCAAAATTGACGTCAATATAGCCGATTAACGTAATTTGATAAAAATCCAATAATCTACAGTTGTTTCGATTTTCCGGCCAAACGGTGCATAATTTCTAGCAACGTGTTTAGATTTTTTTAATCAGCAGGCCACCGTTAATCGAAATAATTAAAATTTTAAACAAAATATACACTTTTAGTTTTCACGAAATTTTCAGCAAATACAGACATCCAAGTGGAAATTTTTCTCACGAACCGTTAGATGTAGGAAAATTCCGAGTATGGCAGAAGAACAAGCGGCCAATTTTATGTAGGAAATGTTCATTCGCTTGACTCTCGGAACAAAATTGACGCCAATATAGCCGATTAACCAAATTCGATAAAAATCCAAGGGTACCCCCTTGGAACATTTTTTTCAAATTTTCCAAAAAAAAAAATTTTGTTTATTGTTTCGGTACATGCACTTGGTCCAGCTTATTGCAAGCATGTGATTTTTTCTGTTCGCTTAACCCCAGTTTGTCGGAAAAAAAGAAAAATCGAATTAAAAAATCTACAGTTTTTTCCATTTTCCGGCAAAACGGTGCATAATTTTTAGCCACATGTGTAGATTTTTTAATCAGCAGGCCACCCTTAATCGAAATAATTTAAATTTTAAACGAAATATACACTTTTAATTTTCACGAAATTTTCAGCAAATACAGACATCCAAGTGAAAATTTTTCTCACGAACCGCTAGATGTAGGAAAATTCCGAGTATGGCAGAAGAACGAGCGACCAATTTTATGTAGGAAATGTTCATTCGCTTGACTCTCAGACCAAAATTGACGTCAATATAGCCGATTAACGAAATTTGCATAATTTTTAGCCACATGTGTAGATTTTTTAATCAGCAGGCCACCCTTAATCGAAATAATTTAAATTTTAAACGAAATATACACTTTTAATTTTCACGAAATTTTCATCAAATACAGACATACAAGTGGAAATTTTTCTCACGAACCGTTAGATGTAGGAAAATTCCGAGTATGGCAGAAGAACGAGCGGCCAATTTTATGTAGAAAATGTTCATTCGCTTGACTCTCAGACCAAAATTGACGTCAATATAGCCGATTAACGAAATTTGATAAAAATCCAATAATCTACAGTTTTTTCGATTTTCCGGCCAAACATTGCATAATTTCTGGCAACGTGTTTAGATTTTTTTAATCAGCAGGGCACTCTTAATCGAAATAATTAAAATTTAAAAAAAAATATAAACTTTTAATTTTCACGAAATTTTCAGCAAATACAGACATCCAAGTGGAAATTTTTCTCACGAACCGTTAGATGTAGGAAAATTCCGAGTATGGCAGAAGAACGAGTTGCCAATTTTATGTAGAAAATGTTCATTCGCTTGACTCTCGGACCAAAATTGACGCCAATATAGCCGATTAACCAAATTCGATAAAAATCCAAGGGTACGCCCTTGGAACATTTTTTTCAAATTTTCCAAAAAAAAAAATTTTGTTTATTGTTTCGGTACATGCACTTGGTCCAGCTTATTGCAAGCATGTGATTTTTTCTGTTCGCTTAACCCCAGTTTGCCGGAAAAAAAGAAAAATCGAATTAAAAAATCTACAGTTTTTTCCATTTTCCGGCAAAACGGTGCATAATTTTTAGCCACATGTGTAGATTTTTTTAATCAGCAGGCCACCCTTAATCGAAATAACTCAAATTTTAAACGAAATATACACTTTTAATTTTCACGAAATTTTCAGCAAATACAGACATCCAAGTGGAAATTTTTCTCACGAACCGTTAGATGTATTAAAATTATATGTATGGTAAAACAACGAGCGGCCAATTTTATGTGGAAAATGTTCATTCGCTTGACTCTCGGACCAAAATTGACGCCAATATAGCTGATTAACGAAATTTGATAAAAATCCAATAATCTACAGTTTTTTCGATTTTCCGGCCAAAGGGTGCTTAATTTCTGGCAACGTGTTTAGATTTTTTTAATCAGCAGGCCACCCTTAATCGAAATAATTGAAATTAAAAAAAAAATATACACTTTTAATTTTCACGAAATTTTCAGCAAATACAGACATCCAAGTGGAAATTTTTCTTACGAACCGTTAGATGTAGGAAAATTCCGAGTATGGCAGAAGAACGAGCGGCCAATTTTATGTAGGAAATGTTCATTCGCTTGACTCTCAGACCAAAATTGACGTCAGTATAGCCGATTAACGAAATTTGATAAAAATCCAATAATCTACAGTTTTTTCGATTTTTCGGCCAAACGGTGCATAATTTCTGGCAACGTGTTTGGATTTTTTTAATCAGCCGGCTATCCTTAATCGAAATAATTAAAATTAAAAAAAATATATATACACTTTTAATTTTCACGAAATTTTCAGCAAATACAGACATTCAAGTGGAAATATTACTCACGAATCGTTAGATGTAGGAAAATTCTGAGTATGGCTGAAGAACGAGCAGCCAATTTTATGTAGGAAATGTTCATTCGCTTGACTCTTAGACCAAAATTGACGTCAATATAGCCGATTAACGAAATTTGATAAAAATCCAATAATCTACAGTTTTTTCGATTTTGCGGTCAAACGGTGCATAATTTCTGGCAACGTGTTTAGATTTTTTTAATCAGCCGGCCACCCTTAATCGAAATAATTAAAATTAAAAAAAATATATACACTTTCAATTTTCACGAAATTTTCAGCAAATACAGACATCCAAGTGGAAATTTTTCTCACGAACCGTTAGATGTAGGAAAATTCCGAGTATGGCAGAAGAACGAGCGGCCAATTTTATGTAGGAAATGTTCATTTGCTTGACTCTCAGACCAAAATGGACGTCAGTATAGCCGATTAACGAAATTTGATAAAAATCCAATAATCTACAGTTTTTTCGATTTTTCGGCCAAACGGTGCATAATTTCTGGCAACGTGTTTGGATTTTTTTAATCAGCCGGCCATCCTTAATCGAAATAATTAAAATTAAAAAAAAAATATATACACTTTTAATTTTCACGAAATTTTCAGCAAATACAGACATCCAAGTGGAAATATTACTCACGAATCGTTAGATGTAGGAAAATTCTGAGTATGGCTGAAGAACGAGCGGCCAATTTTATGTAGGAAATGTTCATTCGCTTGACTTTCAGACCAAAATTGACGTCAATATAGCCGATTAACGAAATTTGATAAAAATCCAATAATCTACAGTTTTTTCGATTTTCCGGCCAAAGGGTGCTTAATTTCTGGCAACGTGTTTAGATTTTTTTAATCAGCAGGCCACTCTTAATCGAAATAATTAAAATTAAAAAAAAAATATACACTTTTAATTTTCACGAAATTTTCAGCAAATACAGACATCCAAGTGGAAATTTTTCTCACGAACCGCTAGATGTAGAAAAATTCCTAGTATGGCAGAAGAACGAGCATCCAATTTTATGTAAGAAATGTTCATTCGCTTGACTGTCAGACCAAAATTGACGTGAATATAGCCGATTAACAAAATTTGATAAAAATCCAATAATCTACAGTTTTTTCGATTTTCCGGCCAAACGGTGCATAATTTCTGGCAACGTGTTTAGATTTTTTTAATCAGCAGGTCAACTTTAATCGAAATAATTAAAATTCTAAACTAAATATACACTTTTAATTTTCACGAAATTTTCAGCAAATACAGACATCCAAGTGGAAATTTTTCTTACGAACCGTTAGATGTAGGAAAATTCCGAGTATGGCAGAAGAACGAGCGGCCAATTTTATGTAGGAAATGTTCATTCGCTTGACTCTCAGACCAAAATTGACGTCAATATAGCCGATTAACGAAATTTGATAAAAATCCAATAATCTACAGTTTTTTCGATTTTCCGGCCAAAGGGTGCTTAATTTCTGGCAACGTGTTTAGATTTTTTTAATCAGCAGGCCACCCTTAATCGAAATAATTAAATTTAAAAAAAAATATACACTTTTAATTTCACGAAATTTTCAGCAAATACAGACATCCAAGTGGAAATTTTTCTCACGAACCGCTAGATGTAGAAAAATTCCTAGTATGGCAGAAGAACGAGCATCCAATTTTATGTAAGAAATGTTCATTCGCTTGACTGTCAGACCAAAATTGACGTGAATATAGCCGATTAACCAAATTCGATAAAAATCCAAGGGTACCCCCTTGGAACATTTTTTTCAAATTTTCCAAAAAAAAAAAATTTGTTTATTTTTTCGGTACATGCACTTGGTCCAGCTTATTGCAAGCATGTGACTTTTTCTGTTTGCTTAACCCCAGTTTGCCGGAAAAGAGGAAAAATCGAATTAAAAAATCTACAGTTTTTTCCATTTTCCGGCAAAACAGTGCATAATTCTTAGCCACATGTGTAGATTTTTTTAATCAGCAGGCCACCTGTAATCGAAATAATTTAAATTTTAAACGAAATATACACTTTTAATTTTCACGAAATTTTCAGCAAATAGAGACATCCAAGTGGAAATTTTTCTCACGAACCGTTAGATGTAGGAAAATTCTGAGTATGGCAGAAGAACGAGCGGCCAATTTTATGTAGAAAATGTTCATTCGCTTGACTCACGGACCTAAATTGACGCCAATATAGCCGATTAACGAAATTTGATAAAAATCCAATAATCTACAGTTTTTCCGATTTTCCGGCCAAAGGGTGCATAATTTCTAGCAACGTGTTTAAATTTTTTAATCAGCAGGCCACCCTTAATCGAAATAATTAAAATTTAAAAAAATATATACACTTTTAATTTTCACGAAATTTTCAGCAAATACAGACATCCAAGTGGAAATTTTTCTCACGAACCGCTAGATGTAGGAAAATTTCTAGCATGGCAGAAGAACGAGCGGCCAATTTTATGTAGGAAATGTTCATTCGCTTGACTGTCAGACAAAAATTGACGTCAATATAGCCGATTAACGAAATTTGTTAAAAATCCAATAATTTACAGTTTTTTCGATTTTTCGGCCAAACGGTGCATAATTTCTGGCAAAGTGTTTGGATTTTTTTAATCAGCCGGCCACCCTTAATCGAAATAATTAAAATTAAAAAAAAATATACACTTTTAATTTTCACGAAATTTTCAGCAAATACAGACATCCAAGTGGAAATTTTTCTCACGAACCGTTAGATGTAGGAAAATTCCGAGTATGGCAGAAGAACGAGCGGCCAATTTTATGTAGAAAATGTTCATTCGCTTGACTCTCGGAACATAATTGACGCCAACATAGCCGATTAACGAAATTTGATAAAAATCCAATAATCTACAGTTTTTTCGATTTTCCGGCCAAACAGTGCATAATTTCTGGCAACGTGTTTAGATTTTTTTAATCAGCAGGTCAACTTTAATCGAAATAATTAAAATTCTAAACTAAATATACACTTTTAATTTTCACGAAATTTTCAGCAAATACAGACATCCAAGTGGAAATTTTTCTTACGAACCGTTAGATGTAGGAAATGTCCGAGTATAACAGAAGAACGAGCGGCCAATTTTATGTAGGAAATGTTCATTCGCTTGACTCTCAGACCAAAATTGACGTCAATATAGCCGATTAACGAAATTTGATAAAAATCCAATAATTTACAGTTTTTTCGATTTTCCGGCCAAAGGGTGCTTAATTTCTGGCAACGTGTTTAGATTTTTTTAATCAGCAGGCCACCCTTAATCGAAATAATTAAAATTTAAAAAAAAAATATACACTTTTAATTTTTACGAAATTTTCAGCAAATACAGACATCCACGTGGAAATTTTTCTCACGAACCGGTAGATGTAGAAAAATTCCTAGTATGGCAGAAGAACGAGCATCCAATTTTATGTAAGAAATGTTCATTCGCTTGACTGTCAGACCAAAATTGACGTGAATATAGCCGATTAACCAAATTCGATAAAAATCCAAGGGTACCCCCTTGGAACATTTTTTTCAAATTTTCCAAAAAAAAAATTTTGTTTATTGTTTCGGTACATGCACTTGGTCCAGCTTATTGCAAGCATGTGACTTTTTCTGTTTGCTTAACCCCAGTTTGCCGGAAAAGAGGAAAAATCGAATTAAAAAATCTACAGTTTTTTCCATTTTCCGGCAAAACAGTGCATAATTCTTAGCCACATGTGTAGATTTTTTTAATCAGCAGGCCACCTGTAATCGAAATAATTCAAATTTTAAACGAAATATACACTTTTAATTTTCACGAAATTTTCAGCAAATAGAGACATCCAAGTGGAAATTTTTCTCACGAACCGATAGATGTAGGAAAATTCTGAGTATGGCAGAAGAACAAGCGGCCAATTTTATGTAGAAAATGTTCATTCGCTTGACTCACGGACCAAAATTGACGCCAATATAGCCGATTAACGAAATTTGATAAAAATCCAATAATCTACAGTTTTTCCGATTTTCCGGCCAAAGGGAGCATAATTTCTAGCAACGTGTTTAGATTTTTTTAATCAGCAGGTCAACTTTAATCGAAATAATTAAAATTCTAAACTAAATATACACTTTTAATTTTCACGAAATTTTCAGCAAATACAGACATCCAAGTGGAAATTTTTCTTACGAACCGTTAGATGTAGGAAAATTCCGAGTATGGCAGAAGAACGAGCGGCCAATTTTATGTAGGAAATGTTCATTCGCTTGACTCTCAGACCAAAATTGACGTCAATATAGCCGATTAACGAAATTTGATAAAAATCCAATAATCTACAGTTTTTTCGATTTTCCGGCCAAAGGGTGCTTAATTTCTGGCAACGTGTTTAGATTTTTTTAATCAGCAGGCCACCCTTAATCGAAATAATTAAAATTTAAAAAAAAATATACACTTTTAATTTTCACGAAATTTTCAGCAAATACAGACATCCAAGTGGAAATTTTTCTCACGAACCGCTAGATGTAGAAAATTCCTAGTATGGCAGAAGAACGAGCATCCAATTTTATGTAAGAAATGTTCATTCGCTTGACTGTCAGACCAAAATTGACGTGAATATAGCCGATTAACAAAATTTGATAAAAATCCAATAATCTACAGTTTTTTCGATTTTCCGGCCAAACGGTGCATAATTTCTGGCAACGTGTTTAGATTTTTTTAATCAGCAGGTCAACTTTAATCGAAATAATTAAAATTCTAAACTAAATATACACTTTTAATTTTCACGAAATTTTCAGCAAATACAGACATCCAAGTGGAAATTTTTCTTACGAACCGTTAGATGTAGGAAAATTCCGAGTATGGCAGAAGAACGAGCGGCCAATTTTATGTAGGAAATGTTCATTCGCTTGACTCTCAGACCAAAATTGACGTCAATATAGCCGATTAACGAAATTTGATAAAAATCCAATAATCTACAGTTTTTTCGATTTTCCGGCCAAAGGGTGCTTAATTTCTGGCAACGTGTTTAGATTTTTTTAATCAGCAGGCCACCCTTAATCGAAATAATTAAAATTTAAAAAAAAATATACACTTTTAATTTTCACGAAATTTTCAGCAAATACAGACATCCAAGTGGAAATTTTTCTCACGAACCGCTAGATGTAGAAAAATTCCTAGTATGGCAGAAGAACGAGCATCCAATTTTATGTAAGAAATGTTCATTCGCTTGACTGTCAGACCAAAATTGACGTGAATATAGCCGATTAACCAAATTCGATAAAAATCCAAGGGTACCCCCTTGGAACATTTTTTTCAAATTTTCCAAAAAAAAAAAATTTGTTTATTTTTTCGGTACATGCACTTGGTCCAGCTTATTGCAAGCATGTGACTTTTTCTGTTTGCTTAACCCCAGTTTGCCGGAAAAGAGGAAAAATCGAATTAAAAAATCTACAGTTTTTTCCATTTTCCGGCAAAACAGTGCATAATTCTTAGCCACATGTGTAGATTTTTTTAATCAGCAGGCCACCTGTAATCGAAATAATTTAAATTTTAAACGAAATATACACTTTTAATTTTCACGAAATTTTCAGCAAATAGAGACATCCAAGTGGAAATTTTTCTCACGAACCGTTAGATGTAGGAAAATTCTGAGTATGGCAGAAGAACGAGCGGCCAATTTTATGTAGAAAATGTTCATTCGCTTGACTCACGGACCTAAATTGACGCCAATATAGCCGATTAACGAAATTTGATAAAAATCCAATAATCTACAGTTTTTCCGATTTTCCGGCCAAAGGGTGCATAATTTCTAGCAACGTGTTTAAATTTTTTTAATCAGCAGGCCACCCTTAATCGAAATAATTAAAATTTAAAAAAATATATACACTTTTAATTTTCACGAAATTTTCAGCAAATACAGACATCCAAGTGGAAATTTTTCTCACGAACCGCTAGATGTAGGAAAATTTCTAGCATGGCAGAAGAACGAGCGGCCAATTTTATGTAGGAAATGTTCATTCGCTTGACTGTCAGACAAAAATTGACGTCAATATAGCCGATTAACGAAATTTGATAAAAATCCAATAATCTACAGTTTTTTCGATTTTCCGGCCAAACGGTGCATAATTTCTGGCAACGTGTTTAGATTTTTTTAATCAGCGGGTCAACTTTAATCGAAATAATTAAAATTCTAAACTAAATATACACTTTAATTTTCACGAAATTTTCAGCAAATACAGACATCCAAGTGGAAATTTTTCTCACGAACCGATAGATGTAGGAAAATTCCGAGTATGGCAGAAGAACGAGCGGCCAATTTTATGTAGAAAATGTTCATTCGCTTGACTCACGGACCAAAATTGACGTCAATATAGCCGATTAACGAAATTTGTTAAAAATCCAATAATTTACAGTTTTTTCGATTTTTCGGCCAAACGGTGCATAATTTCTGGCAAAGTGTTTGGATTTTTTTAATCAGCCGGCCACCCTTAATCGAAATAATTAAAATTAAAAAAAAATATACACTTTTAATTTTCACGAAATTTTCAGCAAATACAGACATCCAAGTGGAAATTTTTCTCACGAACCGTTAGATGTAGGAAAATTCCGAGTATGGCAGAAGAACGAGCGGCCAATTTTATGTAGAAAATGTTCATTCGCTTGACTCTCGGAACATAATTGACGCCAACATAGCCGATTAACGAAATTTGATAAAAATCCAATAATCTACAGTTTTTTCGATTTTCCGGCCAAACAGTGCATAATTTCTGGCAACGTGTTTAGATTTTTTTAATCAGCAGGTCAACTTTAATCGAAATAATTAAAATTCTAAACTAAATATACACTTTTAATTTTCACGAAATTTTCAGCAAATACAGACATCCAAGTGGAAATTTTTCTTACGAACCGTTAGATGTAGGAAATGTCCGAGTATAACAGAAGAACGAGCGGCCAATTTTATGTAGGAAATGTTCATTCGCTTGACTCTCAGACCAAAATTGACGTCAATATAGCCGATTAACGAAATTTGATAAAAATCCAATAATTTACAGTTTTTTCGATTTTCCGGCCAAAGGGTGCTTAATTTCTGGCAACGTGTTTAGATTTTTTAATCAGCAGGCCACCCTTAATCGAAATAATTAAAATTTAAAAAAAAAATATACACTTTTAATTTTACGAAATTTTCAGCAAATACAGACATCCACGTGGAAATTTTTCTCACGAACCGGTAGATGTAGAAAAATTCCTAGTATGGCAGAAGAACGAGCATCCAATTTTATGTAAGAAATGTTCATTCGCTTGACTGTCAGACCAAAATTGACGTGAATATAGCCGATTAACCAAATTCGATAAAAATCCAAGGGTACCCCCTTGGAACATTTTTTTCAAATTTTCCAAAAAAAAAATTTTGTTTATTGTTTCGGTACATGCACTTGGTCCAGCTTATTGCAAGCATGTGACTTTTTCTGTTTGCTTAACCCCAGTTTGCCGGAAAAGAGGAAAAATCGAATTAAAAAATCTACAGTTTTTTCCATTTTCCGGCAAAACAGTGCATAATTCTTAGCCACATGTGTAGATTTTTTTAATCAGCAGGCCACCTGTAATCGAAATAATTCAAATTTTAAACGAAATATACACTTTTAATTTTCACGAAATTTTCAGCAAATAGAGACATCCAAGTGGAAATTTTTCTCACGAACCGATAGATGTAGGAAAATTCTGAGTATGGCAGAAGAGAACAAGCGGCCAATTTTATGTAGAAAATGTTCATTCGCTTGACTCACGGACCAAAATTGACGCCAATATAGCCGATTAACGAAATTTGATAAAAATCCAATAATCTACAGTTTTTCCGATTTTCCGGCCAAAGGGTGCATAATTTCTAGCAACGTGTTTAAATTTTTTTAATCAGCAGGCCACCCTTAATCGAAATAATTAAAATTTAAAAAAAATATACACTTTTAATTTTCACGAAATTTTCAGCAAATACAGACATCCAAGTGGAAATTTTTCTCACGAACCGCTAGATGTAGGAAAATTTCTAGTATGGCAGAAGAACGAGCGGCCAATTTTATGTAGGAAATGTTCATTCGCTTGACTGTCAGACAAAAATTGACGTCAATATAGCCGATTAACGAAATTTGATAAAAATCCAATAATCTATAGTTTTTTCGATTTTCCGGCCAAACGGTGCATAATTTCTGGCAACGTGTTTAGATTTTTTAATCAGCAGGCCACCATTAATCGAAATAATTAAAATTTAAAAAAATATATACACTTTTAATTTTCACGAAATTTTCAGCAAATACAGACATTCAAGTGAAAATTTTTCTCACGAACCGTTAGATGTAGGAAAATTCCGAGTATGGCAGAAGAACGAGCGGCCAATTTTATGTAAAAAATGTTCATTCGCTTGACTCTCGGAGCATAATTGACGCCAACATAGCCGATTAACGAAATTTGATAAAAATCCAGTAATCTACAGTTTTTTCGATTTTCCGGCCAAACGGTGCATAATTTCTGGCAACGTGTTTAGATTTTTTTAATCAGCAGGCCACCATTAATCGAAATAATTAAAATTTAAAAAAAAATATAAACTTTTAATTTTCACGAAATTTTCAGCAAATACAGACATTCAAGTGAAAATTTTTCTCACGAACCGTTAGATGTAGGAAAATTCCGAGTATGGCAGAAGAACGAGCGGCCAATTTTATGTAGAAAATGTTCATTCGCTTGACTCTCGGACCAAAATTGACGCCAATATAGCCGATTAACCAAATTCGATAAAAATCCAAGGGTACCCCCTTGGAACATTTTTTTCAAATTTTCCAAAAAAAAAAGTTTTGTTTATTGTTTCGGTACATGCACTTGGTCCAGCTTATTGCAAGCATGTGATTTTTTCTGTTCGCTTAACCCCAGTTTGCCGGAAAAAAAGAAAAATCGAATTAAAAATCTACAGTTTTTTCCATTTTCCGGCCAAACAGTGCATAATTTTTAGCCACATGTGTAGATTTTTTTAATCAGCAGGCCACCCTTAATCGAAATAATTTAAATTTTAAACGAAATATACACTTTTAATTTTCACGAAATTTTCATCAAATACAGACATACAAGTGGAAATTTTTCTCACGAACCGTTAGATGTAGGAAAATTCCGAGTATGGCAGAAGAACGAGCGGCCAATTTTATGTAGAAAATGTTCATTCGCTTGACTCTCAGACCAAAATTGACATCAATATAGCCGATTAACGAAATTTGATAAAAATCCAATAATCTACAGTTTTTTCGATTTTCCGGCCAAACGGTGCATAATTTCTGGCAACGTGTTTAGATTTTTTTAATCAGCAGGGCACTCTTAATCGAAATAATTAAAATTTAAAAAAATATATACACTTTTAATTTTCACGAAATTTTCAGCAAATACAGACATCCAAGTGGAAATTTTTCTCACGAACCGTTAGATGTAGGAAAATTCCGAGTATGGCAGAAGAACGAGCGGCCAATTTTATGTAGGAAATGTTCATTCGCTTGACTCTCGGAGCATAATTGACGCCAACATAGCCGATTAACGAAATTTGATTAAAATCCAATACTCTACAGTTTTTTCGATTTTCCGGCCAAACAGTGCATAATTTCTGGCAACGTGTTTAGATTTTTTTAATCAGCATTTCAACTTTAATCGAAATAATTAAAATTCTAAACTAAATATACACTTTTAATTTTCACGAAATTTTCAGCAAATACAGACATCCAAGTGGAAATTTTTCTTACGAACCGATAGATGTAGGAAAATTCCGAGTATGGCAGAAGAACGAGCGGCCAATTTTATGTAGGAAATGTTCATTCGCTTGACTCTCAGACCAAAATTGACGTCAATATAGCCGATTAACGAAATTTGATAAAAATCCAATAATCTACAGTTTTTTCGATTTTCCGGCCAAAGGGTGCTTAATTTCTGGCAACGTAATTAAATTTTTTTAATCAGCAGGCCACCCTTAATCGAAATAATTAAAATTTAAAAAAAAGTATACACTTTTAATTTTTACGAAATTTTCAGCAAATACAGACATCCAAGTG